>NC_092572.1:24377488-24397488 GCF_037975245.1 Apostichopus japonicus
GGGTGGGTCGGAGGGTAGCGGGACTCAGAATATCAACTGGTGTGCCTCCAGGCATGCGCATACTGTGCTTGCTTTGCATAAAAAAGCCCTATGCCAAAACCCCTCAAATGACTGGTTGGAGTTTCCGAACGACGATACTTACATGTCTGCTATACATACACACTCCGATCTACCCTAGCCTATAAGAACTGGTACCAATCTTGCACTGCGCCTCCCTTGCACTGCGCCTACCCCCACCCCTACCCTTCACCCCCCCCCCCTCCATGCGGCCACTATCCTCCTACCTCCGGATATACTCATTCCACTAAGCGCTTTTGGCAAACAAACAATGTTGTAGTTCTGTTAAAGTACGTGGTACTTGAGTCATACTTGGAATTCATGGGACGAGAGTGGCGCGAGGGGCGCTAGGGGCAAGAGGGGCGAGAAGGGGAGGACCGATTCCCATTGTCAAAAGTTATCTTACACTGAACTGACAGGTTGTAACTTCGTTTGAGGAATCCGCTATCTTCATGGACTCGATTAGACCCCACCGTACAGGAGTAGACGCCGGCATCATGTTTTCTTACGTCAGAAATCGTCATCGTCCAGACGGTCTTGTTAGTCGACGTAAAGGAGAATCGTTTGGACGTTGTTCCAATAATGGCCAAGTTATTTCGCCACATGTATAATGGTAAGAATCCTGAAATAGGAAGAATAACATTAATATTACTTTCATCGTGAATTTATTTTGCAGATATATCTCTCCCTCCACCTCCACCACCACCTCTCCCCCTCCCCATGCAGCTGCTTCCACCCCCCCTCTCTCTCTCTCTCTCTCTCTCGCCCAATCCCTTACCATCCTCTCATCTTCCCCACCCATATCTGTAACAACTGGTTAATAATTTTGCAATTGTAGTCACTAACACTACCGCAGCAGTATTGTTTTTTTTTTCTCTCCATAATTTCAAAAACGGGAAGTTGTTTACTACCACAAGAAAGTCTTTGTTCTGCAGAAGAATGGGAAAACATTAACACATGATGACCAAAAAGATAGTCTTCCATCTTCTATCATCAGTCGGGTTGAATTGTTTCAGTCGGGTAATTTTTACAGTCAGCCCGTTTGGGGGGGGGGGAGGGACGGACACTAAGGACAATAAGGACACTGCTATGGATGTACAACTCCGCTTTTTTAATCTCACACAAATGATCAGGAATATTTATCTCGTAAAGAGCTTAATATAGTCCTATTCGGTAAATTATTCCCCAGAATGCATCATTTGATTTGTAAATGTTCACGTTTTGTTTTGCTGGGGGAGGATAACACCCCCACCCCACCCCCACACAAACACACACTTTATTGGAATCACCCTTTCTCTAATCTCTATGAAATCCTTTCATTTAAGTTTAGCTCCTATGTACGGTAGTCGGGGGATTGCCACCCCCCCCCCCATTCCCTCTTTTTGATTTCCCGAAATTGATTTCAGACCTTGCAACATTCTGAGGGGGACCACGGATTGCAAAGTCGGCAAATGACTATAACACAGATTGCAAAGTTGGTTATTACAATTACGGTTAGATTCGTCAAACACGGCAACATACAGGAACGATGGACTCAAAGCCGAAGACTTCGTAGTTTAGCCAACGCAGCCTTTGAATGCTAAGTTCTTCAATACTGCCCTCACCTCTGTCTCATGCTTGTACCGTTATTCGTATCAAAGGGAATTGTTATTATTGTAGTGCGCGTACAATATTATTGCATTATTGGCCAAATGAACGATACCCACATGACTGAACGTTGAAACTTAAAGTTTCACATTGTCTCTGTACATTTGCATTTTCTAAGGCTAGCTGCGTAGCCAACTTATTCCGAGCCTGTCGCGGCGCTCACAAGCGCCCTCACTTTGTGGGTACCTACAAGACTATACTCCCATGTGGTGTGTTGTCCGACCAACAGATAACACCATGAACAACCGAAAGTAGTAGTATTAGTAGTAGTAGTAAGTTGAGTCTCGTTTATCCTACATGCTCAGTGATTAACCTCCGCCACGTATCACGATCTTGTGCAAGGTTTATTGCATCCTCGAAATTGTTAATGTTAACGCGCACTACAATACTGCGTACTTGCAGACAAATGCAGTCTTAGTTAGTGAAAGTGCTCACAACACGAGCTTGATTCGTATACCTGTCGGAGATGTCCACCCGAAGGTGTCGTTTGTGCCGAAGCCTATCGTTGTACAGGTGAAAATGGCCTCCTCCCCCTCGTTCCTTACAACAAATGATTGACCACCAGGTAAGCCTGGCGAATCTCCTGGAGCTGAAGGAGATAAAAAAGAGAGAGTTTAGATAACATAAAAAGAACTGTTTTAATTTAATTTTCTTTCTTTCATGTAAATCAACAGGAACCCATAACTAGGCCCAAACCTTTGCAAGAGGCTCAATTTAACTTGGCTATTCGTGTTGGTTGTCTCACATAGGTTAGTCTTCACTAAACATATTTTTATGCTCTACAATCGCTGTTCATTTCTTTGCGATCTTCGATTTTGAATTGAATACTGATGTGAGGATTGCGTTGCAGTCTTTCAAACTATAAACAACCAGAGAATAATGTCGGAGAAAACTATGTCGAGGACAAACCCGACTAGCAACTGAACGGACGATTTCACAGTATTGGTACGATCTCTGTTGTAATCGCATGTTGAAAGTTATGTCTTTAAATGACACGAGCAATGTTCTGTCTGTGCTTCTTTATCGTATGGGCCTCAATTCGAAATTTCAAAATATTTTCAATAACGCCAAGATGTTGCCTCCTTCTGAGGTTTACAATTTTTCGACATGCCTTTTGTCTGTCGTAATTATGTGAGCCTAAGGTGTGGATACTGATATGAGAGTGTACCCCTCCCCCACCCACTCTCCCTTCACCCTCCATCCAACAAAACCAAATAGTGAAATCCTAATGATAGACGTAACAATAACTCAAATAGGCTATGCACAAGAGTGCACCATTTGCTTTTGTGGGGGAGGGGGAAGAAGAGGGGAAGGACAGGGTGAGGGGACCCTAGAACCTAAACATGAGAGATGATGCAGCAACCAGCATTTTTTTGTTGTCAAATCCTGCATCAACCTTTAATTAAAACAGACTACTTATGTAATAAACGTTCATCCTACACTATACAGCTCAAGATCATCGCGTTATTTAGTAATGAGATATATTATAACTTAGCATTGTCAGCCAGTATATCTCATTACTATTTCAAGTTTTCCTAATATTTAACTAAAATTTTTCGAAACGAATGTCTAATCTTATGAACGCGGTAGTATAACTCAAACAAGGACAGTTTACCTTTCAGCTTTAATCCTTTTCTGGGTTCACTATATAACCCCGTTTTCGTCAGTTTATCCCTCCCGACCGGGTGACGATAATTTTTTAACAGGTTAGTTGCAATAATGTGATCAAAAACCAAGGCCGCCCTCAAGCCTACCTTCAATATGGCTTTGCATCAATTACATGGAAGGATTCAGTTTGATACCAAGAAATCATTTGAAATTTTCCATTTTGCCATCGATAAATTATTTGAACGAAAAACTTTGCTAGCGACGCAATCTATATGAAAGTCAATATTATATCTGATAGAGTAGTATAGCCGCAAAGTGATTAGAACCTAACACTTCCCAACATCCATCAACACACATCCATCAGAAGCTCTTTCCAAGGTCACATAATATTCAATTATTGGCTTCGATATCATTTCTCTAAACAATATAAAGGATTTCCGCGAACTCCCCAAATTTTGCCTAGTTCTAACCCTTTAACTAAGAGAGGGAGACTGGTAAAATTAAGATTACCCTTCAACAATTAATAAATAATATCTCTTGGGGGTGGCAGCTCCTTTTGAGTAGATGCGATATTGTTCCCAGGGGTAATTAAATCAATTTGACACGGCGAGAAAGTCCTACGTAGAGACTAGAAAATATTAACGATATTTTTAATAATTCATCAGAGTTATTTTCAATATTCCGACAATGTCAACTATTTGGAGGGTATGAAAATCAATTTCGGTTTCGGTTTTGGTTTAAGTCTCTATTTTTCAATTCCATAATTTCAGAGTTTACTTCGTAGGATTTCTTACAAAAAAAAATGTTTCAAAAAGAAGATATAGAAGATATTTATTTCCAAAAAGGTTTTCCCGTTTTTGTTTTGTATACCAAATATGGGTTGTACAATAGCTGACTCTCAATTATCTACACGCTTGCTAGGAAAATATCCATAGAAAAATGGTCTTCTTTTGGTGGAGGATATTTAAGTAGGAAGCCTTGTCTTCGTTTGGTCATGGATATGTACTTTCTATAGGATGAATCCTTAATTAAGCCTGACTATGATAAATTGGGCAGTTGAATGTAAACTGTAGATATTAATATTCATATAAAAATTGATCAAACACTGACAAAAGACTGAATTGCCAACACTGTTCACATCCCCTTGAAACATAAAGCGAAAGTTTTAACGGTGAATTTATAAGGTACACAGTTTTGTCATAGACCGTTGTAAAATATTTTTTATATATTTATATATATATAGATATTTATAATTTGGTATTTTGATTATTTCTTGACATTTTCAAATATTTAAAGAAATGACCCTGAACACATCTCAGACGCTACGTCAATATCTGAGATACGAATATAAAACTCAGGCGGGAACATAACACTGCCATGGGTTTCAAAACATATTTACAAGTCATTACAAATTTATCAAGAAAGTTGTTTTATTTTCTGAATGTCATTAGTGGGTGGCTATGCTTTCTTTTTCTATGAATATAGAATATCTTGTTTGGCTAAGTTAATATAAGTTAATATAAAGTAATAGATTCACCCGATACACACAGAGAACATAGTAATTCCTGTACATCTTTAAGTTTGGTACCAGAGTAGAAACAGGATCGTGCTATAAATCCGTAACACGTGTTCATAGGATTACTGTAAGAACTGAGGATATGTGTAATCCCAAACTAATCCATTTTGATGCATTTGTCCGGATCATACACAATCCTCGATTCTTTCTGTAGACCTAATAGCACATGTTACGGATTTATCAGATTTGTCAGCATGCACGATCCAGTTTTTACTGTGGTACAAAACTTTAAGAAGTTACATTACTTACTATCATACTCTGTGTGTGTGAATCGGTTGATTGATTCATTTTAAGTCTACACGAAGGAGACGATACCATCAGCAAATCTAGCCTTTAAGGAAGGATTTCAGATATTAAGCATATGTTTTGGTTAAAAGCAGCCATTTTGTTTATTTTCTGTTTTCTTGGACGATGACACATTATCATTTATAAAGGCAAAGGAAACCTCACAAATTTCAATATAGATATAGATGCTTTATTATAGAAGTACAACATGTGATACATGACGGATTTCAATCTTTGTCAGGGATGCCGCCATTTTGTGAGATGTGAAATGTCACTCTGCCACTAGGAAATGAACTCGATCACTTTCCTATTGCTTTTGTAGTTCGATTTTTTGTTTGTCAACATTGCTGTTATTGAAAACAGTGTAGCAATAATTCACGCCCAACATGATTCAATATTATTTTAATCAGCATTAGAATTATCCATATCTATGAAAGAAATGAATATTGGATGCAGAAAAAAACATCAAATTTAGTGAATTCATAATTATGGCATAAATTTACAATAAATTCGTGAGATATCTTTCAAATGAAGTAAGATACTTTCCTTAGGGAGGGAGGGAGGTAGGGATGAAAGTGGGTATGAGAGGCTGGTGTTTTTCTCCACAGACGAAGTTACCCATACAAGTAGGCTATGTCATAAGATGGCAATAAAAGTATATGGAAAACAAGAACGAGATTAGTAACGTTAAAGATTGTTTAAAAAAACTATAACACATATAATTGTACTTACCTGTTGGTATCCTACATTATATCAATCTACTTTAGGTACTAAGTACTATTGATAAAGTACCATCATCATATTAGTCATGTTAGGACAGTACAATTAACATTGGAATTACAAATATTAGTAAATTACAATTACGAACGATGAATATATTATAGTTGAGACAATATATGTTGTTTGATGGCATGCAATCATGCCAGCAAGCATGTTAACACAATCATTCACACAAGATACATATAGAAAAAGCAACAAGATTCTATTGAATTTGAGTTGAAATGTATATATTATATACAAAGAGATTAGATAAATGAATTATTAGTAAGAGGTAGGCATTAAAGAATATAGTACATGCATAGTCGCATCGGATTAGTCAGAGAAGGGGGAAGGAACCAGTGTGTTAGTAGTGTTATGAAAGGTGAATGGATGGTTAGTATTTCGCAACGAGAGCAGTTTTGTTAAACCAATATGATTGGTTAATATGATACCATACACTCTGAGAGTCTTATAAAACAAAAATCAAACTGAATGAACTGTTAACTGTTGAAGAAAACAAGGCTACTTAGCGCCCCCCCCCCCCCCCGCCCAACTAGATCCCATTATATAACATGTTTCTAAGACAAAAGAAGAGCACTAATGATAGATAAACCTAAGACTGAGAATAAAACAATAAAGTGTTTTTTCTTCAATAATTATCTTTTTTGCCTGATTTTATCAATTCTGTCTTTTTTATCTTTCTCTTTTTCCAAACCCAAGAAACAAGTCTGAATTTTTATGACCCATCTGCTTTATTTCTATCGATGAATATAGTAAAAAAAAATCCTTTGTTTTTATCCATTGCTTCAATTGACCCCACTGCGGTCCTGTAAACTACACAAAGTGTATTTTTTCCCCTTTTTTTGTCTTTTATCTAATTTTGTTTTTAGGTTTATTTTGTCTTTAATTAACAAAAAGAGACAATCATCATTGATTTACGACATGCAGTTAGTTCAATCATAGGACACGCCATGAAAAAAAAAGACAGGACACAAGACGTCATGTAGAATGGTATTATACAAATTTTGTTTCGTATGAGTAGGTAAACAATCTGCATACTTTTTGGTGTAGTAATAGGCGTTAAGCATTTCAGAACCTGTGTCCCTACAACTTGTATCCCCGGGGGTAGGTCATGCAGGCAGCCATCAAGGTCCTTGTGTCCAGGGTAAACGGTCGAGCCGATAAGGACAACTCTCTGATTCGAACCCTCGCCTGAAGAGAAACGAGAGAAGTAACTTTCGAGATTTAAGAACACAAAACGAGGAACAAAAAAGTAAGGATTGGTCCGCCATCCTCGAAGCTATGAGAGAAGTCGACAAAGTGAACCAGTTGATTCCCGATATCAGTCATAAATATTAATCCAGGCTTGTTAACTGTTTCGTACGGTTCTTCCTCGACCTCCTCCTCTTCCTCTTCTTCTTCTCCTCTTTCTTCTCTTTCTTCTTCTTGTTCTTCTCAACTTACCTGCCTATATCTACTTTTTTTTATTCACTTTACCGAGGAGAAGTTTAACTTTGATTTTGGTTTTAATATGTTCTTATATTTTAAAGCGATCGAGAAAACGCTGATTGCTCATTTTGCTAATACAAAAATTTCTCTCTGTTTCTGTTTTTCGACTTGATTACGTTATATATTGCAATTACTGGTTAGCAACATCTAAGAAAAGTAAAATAAACGCTGTTGTTCCTATTTCTCAACTAATTGCAAAACTATTATGGTGTTTTTGTTTATAAGACTAGACAATTGAAATGGTAGGAAAGCAACAAGTTAATCGGATCACGTTATTATTTTCAGCTTTGAAAATGTGAATTGAAAACAAACAATATTCAAGCAATTAGTGTTGTGTTTTGGATTTGGATTTGCTTCAGGAAAACTTTCTAAATAAAAATTGTCAAATCGAACCCTTTTTCATTAAACTTGAAGCGACAATATGATGTTAACGATGAGGCAGCCCACACCCCTAATTATGTTTCTAGAACCCCTTCCCCCTCATCCTTCCTTCCCGCCCCCTCCATGTTAATGTCCATGATGTTGTTGCAGTGTATCGTAGAATATAACATATGACGTCATCAACATTTTTTCACCTGTTTCATTTGACATAATATAATTATTATTCTGTGTAAAAGTGAGTGGGCCTGACGTTTCGATCCTAGCAGGAGGCTAAATGCCGAGGCTGAATGATTTGTCATTCAGCCTCTGAAGAAGATCCTGCTAGGATCGAAACGTCAGGCCCACTTACTTTACACAGTCTCTTACACAGGCTCTTTAGTGGATAAACAGTTTTGTTTTACTTTGAAATTATTATTCTGTTAATTATTTTATTCGATGCATTTGAATTATTCTGTATGGCTTCTTAAGCTGACAGGGTATTGCGATATCTCACGAGAGCAGCTGTAGTTTAAGCCATTCGCAAACCTCATTTCATAGAAATTGTCCTGCAGCTCGTACCTATAATTTGATTAATTATTTTCAATTAAAAACTTGTAGTTCTCACTTAATGTCTCAGAAACTGTGTTCTGCAGTTCTCCCTTAATTTCATAGAACTTGAGTTTCAAAGTTCTCCCTCATTTCATGGAAATTGTTCTGTAGATCTCACCAAAATTCATAGAAACAAAATACTCTGTAGTGCTCGCTTGATTTTACTAAAAGAGAGTGTTCTGTAGTTTTCACCTAATGTTATAGAAACTGTATTCTGCAGGTCTCACTTAACTTCATAAAAATTGAGTTTAATAGTTCTCTCTAATTCCATAGTAGTTCTTTAGTTCTCGGTTATTTTGTAGAAACTTGTCGGTAGTTCTCACATATTAAGGTGGATTGCGGGAAGGAGAAAGGCCGGGGGGGGGGGGGGCGCTGGTATGGAGTGGACACCAAAAAGTTAAGAAAGGGCTCAGTATCTGTAAATTGTGACGTTTTCTGTGTGCACATGGTAGTGGGAAAATATAATTGGGGTCGTGCAGAATACACGAAGGAAGCACGCATGTAGGTGGGGGACGGGGCGGAAGCAACGGTTTAAGAAAGGCCACAATATGTGTTCTGCAAATTTGGAAGTTTTGTGTATGCCACACATGGGAAATAGGGTTATTGTCTTTATCTAACAGAAACTAAATAGCCTAAACACCGGAATAAGAATGTGGGATTCGCTTTATTGATCTCTAGAGAAATGTTGTCTTTATTTCGAAGAAAAGGAAGGTTAACTGTTGGAAATGTATATTCAGTAAAGGTTGTAGAAGATCAACTGGATTATATAGGGATTATCAAAATCCAAATGTCCTGTTGTGCAGAAACGATTGTGTGTTGAGTTACGTTTTAATTGACTCGTGCCTTAGTGGAAGAAACTGCTTTTCTGTGTGGACATATACGTTTGCAACATTTTGGTATCAAACAAAACCTCCCCAAAAAAGTGTCCAAGGAAAAGAAAAAATTTAAAATAGGAAATACGACTTATACAGTTTTTCAAGACAATGGGTTATGAATTGTTTGTGTATTTTATGATAAGAAACCGATTGCAAAGGAGCACTGCAACTAGATTACATAGGCACAACAAACCAACCATAGAGACAGAGAACAACATTGTGGAGCTTTAAAAAGAGGGGAAAACACACAATAACAACAAAAATAACTCCACTAACAACAGTTAAAAATCAACGATACGAGCACACACACAACAGTTATGTAGACAGACAAACCTTCCGTAGGGTTTTGCGATTGATCAAAACAGTCAAAAAGGGAATCAGATACACTGGATTTGTTGTTGCTGTTCGTTATCCGATTGTAAATGCAGTTACTGGTATCGTCTGGGTTCCATGGTACTATGGCAGTGGTACCTATTACCAGCATAACATTTGCTCGGACTAATGGCAGAGATAAAGAATTAAGTCATATATAACATTAAAGGGGGAAAATAAGAATCCATTCTCTGTTAATCCACACCCCAATCCCGAAAGAAAAATATGAAAGAATGGAGTCATTTCACAACTTGTTTTTTTCTATATGATTTGGTTGTAAGTCATGTTTTAGAGGCTGTTGCAGATTACCGTTTAAGCTAGATGGTTATGGCTGATTATGAAGAGTAATATTATTACTTTTAAACTATGTTACTTTAGTACCCTACTTTCATAATACATTTTCACATACAAGTTTATCTATATATTGTAACCTTTCTACCTAACACCAGACGAGAAATAAAGAAAAAGCAAAGAAAAGGATAATCCTCTTACAGAGAAAATGCAATTACTTTAGTTCATAAGTTCAAAGCATATCATGTCAATTTTACTTCCCGATCTTAACATGCAAAGTGGGCTATATTATAAATTTCTGTAATCAAATTAGTTAAATTAGGTATGTACTTAAAGAGGCTTTAAGAACCATTTTCTTCATGAAACGAATACCATTTACAAGCCAAAATATTTGCCTGCAAAATAACCCCCATGGCTAGACACGGTTCTTAATTACAAAAGAAACCGACTATATACAGCACAGTGTCTATGTACATTGGTTCTGTTTCTTTTGGTAGTGAGAGAACACCAATGATAGATAAAAAAAAATAACTTTTTTAAGTTGTTTGGGTCTTGTAATTTCAAGTGCGGAAAGGGTCTTTCAGATTTGGTTGAAATAGGACAAGTCACCGAAGATCGAAGCATCATTCCAGACTAAATCTCCTTACGGTTAACGTGCATGAATTCTCCAGGCCTGGCATAATATGTGATTACTATAGCCACCTTTCTCATGCTAAGTATAAGAAACGTCCATGTATTCCGTTTTGGTGACTATGCATATCGCCAATAATAGCATTACATGCATATTCATCACGGCATCATGCATAATTTGTTCTATCAGGGTAGGAGATATGTGGAATGGAAATGATTAAAGATCGAGTCGAAATCGTGCATTGTTTCTCAGGCTCGTTTTCATATCCATGCAAGTAGACTACTTATATCTTTGTATATCTTTGTATGCTTCAGATTAACTCCATTTATAGTTAGTTTTATGATTATTAGTATTATTTTTATTATAATATTATATTATTTTAGTATTATTATTATAGTAAGTATTATCTCATGTTTCTACGTGAAACATAACAGTTTTGTTAAATATAAGACTTTACTGCTTTTTGGTAGTTACAAGATCTTGTTTAAATAACTTTTGATTAATATGTTACGGTCCCATTAAACTAATCACTAATTGACCTTGGAATGGGGTAATAGGGCGCAGTGCAAGAATGTTACCAGTTAATAGGCTAAGGTAGATAGGTTTGAATAAGGTAAAGGACACAGGTAAATGATGAGTAACGTAAAACACTAGTTACTATATCTTCTCCCTTTCCTATAGTAGAACGCTACTTTTGTTATTTATTCAATTTTTGTTTTTATTATAATGAATATCCTCATAACATGTTATTCTCTTCGTAATTGCTTATGTTAATGACATGAGTTGTGTTGTGTTCTACAATTTTTGATACAGTTAATGGGATAAATGGTTTCTTCTGCAAACATTGAAAAGGGACTTATGATTTAAGATATTGAACTCTGTGGACAAACGTGTGACTTGACGGTCAAATGAAAAAGAAAATAACATCTGATTTTTGACGATCAAAAATGATAAATGAAAGAATAATCATTGAACAAACAAAAAATGTACAATTAAAGTGTTTTTGATACACACAATAAATCTTTCCAATGGCAATTATTTAGTAATAGTTAGCATTATATTGGTATAGGCCTCAGGGTAGTACCAACGATGAACCCCGGTAAAAGGAAAGAAAAGATACCTCAATAAACATACTTTGTCTATCAAGAATTTGCATGGAACACAATATTTTCTGGTCTGTGTCTGACGGTTAATAGCTCTATATAATTATGTAAATGAAATGTGTTTTAATCGAAATGAATGTGTCAGTAAAATTGAGATGTAAGAAATCGTGTTTTTTTTATGAATGCAATTTATTGTTACCGAGCACTATAGAATTTAGATGTCACTGTATATTGTAATTCCGTATATACCTTATTAACAGTATTTGACTATAAAACTGTTATTGAATGGCAACAGTTTTTTTCAAGCATAAAAGCTTGAAAGAACAATTTGAAAACAAAGAAATTTTAAAGTAATTATAACGATAGTTATGCGTTATCAACTATGCATTCATAGGCATGCCTTAATGGGGGAAGGTTTATAATTCAAAAGGTATAATAGAAATGGCTTAATTTTATCCTTTCTTTAGACCTGTACACTGTTATATGTCATCATATGGAATGCTCCACGCAAATAGCTGTCAATTATATTCAGAATGTAATCACAATAATGTTACATGTCACCTTAAATGTTCAAGCCTTTAACCATCATAATCGACCCGAGACATGCCACTGTCTCGTGGGTACACACCCTAATGTCTAGAGAGGAAGCGCCAAATTAACCATATGTAAATGTATTAACTGTACAAATGATTTATTTTGGTGTGATTGTGTTTTATTTTATTGGATATAGAACGCCAAAAGGGTCAATAAATGTAATGTTATTACATAATCAGCAGTGTTCACATGATGACAATTGGTAACAAAGTTATCCTCAGGCTGTCAATGCTAACGTTTAGAACGACTGTTGACTATATTAACAAATTCAGTTGTGAAAAGTGATTATTCTTGGTAATCTTACAGAATCAGATATCGAATTAGGGAATTTGATAACAATATTATTTATCGTTTCTGAAAGACGAAAAGACGTTAAATTGGATTACAACGATTCCCTAAGAGGGCCCCGTGCATTAGCGGATTTCGTTAAAGTCCATCAGTATATTGAATGCAAATTTGCGCTCTTGTTTATTTAAAGTTTCCAAAAACTTATCAAAAGGATTTCTTGGAAGCTCAGACTTTGCAAAATGATCACCGACACTTAGAAATGTTAAAGGGATACTATAATGTTGACATTTAACAAAGCAAAATGCTGAAAAGCCACGTCCTCAGGGCATAATGTATATCGAATGACATTAGATACGAGGTTTTGGAATGGCAATAATTTGATAATGTAACACTTTGCGAACAAAAATGATTTTTTCTAAAACAATGTTCGACACATTAAGACGAATTGGAATAAGCAGAATCTTGTTAACCTATAACACAACATGCGTTTCAACAGTTATTATTGCAATTACTATTGAAGCCCAAGGAATCATATACAAAATTATGAGGAAGTTGTGAAAAAAAATATGTCCGTAGGATAAATACGCTGGTACTCTTGTAACTAATGTTTGATGTCACTGTCAAATTATGTGTCTTTTGGAACGCTAAAATGACATGTCTCTTGAACATTAAATGTAATGTGACCGCTTTTTCATATGTCATATGTATACATGATGTAATATAATACATAAAAGTAATGTTAGTGCATCATGCCGAAAACAGTCACGTGGCAATTCATATTTTGGTCAAACAATCATAACGTAAGCGAATATTGCAGATTTATTATTTTTATTATGGTGAATCTCATTGACAATTTAGTATCTTAACTTTGAAACGATTGAGCACAGGTAGTGCGGCTTTTTCATTTATATTTACATGGTTATGTAGCGTCATTAGCGTCATTGAGCAAAACATGAGTCACATAACTTCTGTTCTCCACCTTAAAATAAACATAAGTTCGAAGATGGGGATGAAAAAAGAGTTTAACAAAAATGGTACATAATAAATGGAATTAATATACAAATGTAAATAAAAATATCGCAGATATAAAATGATGAGTTTACTTGTTTTGATTCGAGAAGAATCAAAACGTGAAATATATATTCAATGTCCTGAATACATGCACAATCTATTTGATGTTACTACTGTGGTAAACCTCATTCAAATGACCACAGATATATGCATTGGTTATAATTTAATTATACCTTATGGTAAAACACAACTTATAGGGAAAAGGAAATAACTAGATTAAGGTCCACGTTCCCCTACTCGCTGCATTGGTCGACAACATACCTACTGCCTCGATTGTAAACGTGGTCGAAGAAGCCGATCTATTAACTACATAGTAATTTGATTGATTACGCATTGCCTTTAACAAGTAGATGACTTGCAGACGAGGTGCAGATTAATAATAAATAATATAATTTGCTCGCGTTTATTTAAACAGTTTGCGCAAATAAACATGATCAAACATTATGTCAAAACTCTCCAGATCTTGTTTCAATGCAAAGCATGTCATATATGAGAGTTTGGGGACTTTGAATATGTATAGTTACACATTGTCACAACATTTATAACAATCGCTATAACACTGCAAGCTGATGTGCGGGAGCAATGTACGCCATCAGAGGAAGTTCTCGAAAAAAACGTGTTCGAGGAAACCAGGTATTACCTCCATATTGATAATAATAATAAAAATAATATATAATAATCAGTAGTTATTTTTACGACACTTAAACGACCACAAATGTGGGAGAAGCCCGCAAGGGCTTATGGATTACAACTTACACATTGGGTGGCTTCCAATTCAACTTTTACACTCAAATTTGGAATTGTTTCAATTTAGTAGGTTATTGATACCAGAGTATCGCCTGGAAGAGATTATACGCAATTAAGGCATTTCGCTACACATGATTATTGCCGCATCCTTTGCTTAGTAATTTATATAGCTAGTACATAAAAACAATTGTGCCCTGTAGCCCTTACATAATGGAATCTGCAATAAAATATTTAAGGAGGGAAAAATAACCAAATTGAAAAAAATGTGCAAAACTACCCATTGACGTATATGTTTGTAACGCTTTAATAATATTTTGGTCTATAGCATATCGTGTTTTACAAACGAGAGTGGACTCCTTACTATTTCCCAGAAAGCAACGAAGGTGTAGATGAAATGGCTATGAGGCTTGTCTTTTCAAAACATTGTTTGGGTGTTTTACCGTAAATCGAGAGAAATGTCTATCCATCTCTCGAATTCGTTACTACGTTTAGATCAATGAAAGCTACCGAATTAGTCGAGCCGATCTTCATTTTCAATTACATTTGTTCTCAAATCGTGAAGAACTAAACGATTTACTTCCTTACTAAATCCTTACTACTCACTCAGACCATGAAAAACTTGTCTCGACAATGTGAAAAGCAGTTCAGTCAAATTTCATAAACTTGGAGTTTATAAAAAAGAAGACAGAAATAAGGGCCTCATTAGGAAGTCAATAACAAAAATTCAAGGAATATAGGAGTGTCGAAGCTTACTATTTAGAATGAATAAACTCTTTGCACTTTTAAATGAAAGCCATACAGGCGCATATATGAATTTCTAAAGGCAGGATTTTCTGATTCTAGTTGGTATTTGTAAATATCCTTATATGCTTGATTAAATGTACAAAAGATTAATCAACAGAAGAACCTAATTTCTTCTTTAAAAAATAAAATTTAAATCAATATCTAAAAATAAATAAATTTCAAAGGCTAATAATCCACAAGATTATAAAGGGAAAGTAAGCGTTGACTTAGGAGAACAAATGTCACGGTGACATCAGGGACCACCTTGCCATAGTACGTTTTGTTATTTCCTTTAAGGGAATATCTGGCACTATAAGTATACCATATTTTCTGTTATCCGTATGTAACTATTGCGTCTTGCCCTTGAAAGATCAAATTCCCTTTGGGTATCTGCAGCATTTATTATCAGACACCGGTATAATTGTACAAGGTGTCGCACAGAAGTGCCGGGATGTTTTGATGAGAGAATAGCTGTCTGACAAACGCCCGACATTTTGCTGCCCTTTACCTATATGTTCGTATCTGCTTCAGTCCAATCCATGCATGCACATATTACAATATGCAGTATCATATCAAGCTTGTGTGGGCTCTTTCGTTGGGTGACGTTTCTTCAACAAAGTATCATATATGTTAGAATTGAAAGAATTATGGTATTGGTCACTGATATTGGAGCAGAATAGCACAAACGAACATAAATAACACCGCGTATTTGGCTGCCGTCACGGTTTTGTTTGGTTTCATGTTTACTGTCATTGACTCTATTTTAAGTCTATGCACATTCTACAGCGTTAAATAAGACATATGGTATTAAATATAGGCCTAGTGACATATAAGGGTATATTGTTCATCTTTTACCATGTTTACACAAACGAATAGACTTAACTTCAGCCGCTTGGATGGTTATCTATACTTGTTAGGCAATGTCAGAAATTTGCATATACCTTTACATTGTGCATGTTTAATCATAGCTAACGTGTCCAATGTACAACGTTTTACACACACCGAAGTAAACAGTTTGATGGGAGAATCACTCAAGGAAAACACGAGGCGCTTTGCTTTATTTTCATCATCATGTTGCTGTTAGACATTGTCTGTTATTGCAAAATTCCCGCAGATATTCCCAATGAGAGTAGTATACTGGCTAAAAACACCACACACTTTTGTATCTTCCAGTTGCTATTAAAAATTGACTATAGCCAAATCCCACAAAAAATTGCTTTATTCAGTATCATAATATAACCCTAATGTTTTTATAAAGTATTGTTCCCAGACATGTTATGAAGAGACTAACAATGGCGGACAATGAACTAGACACTTTGCTAACTACAGATATTACTGTATTCAGTATGTTATATAATTCTAGTGTAAGTGCAGGCCGGGTATTTCTCACAGAACGTTTGGAGATAGGAACAATATGCGGACAACACAATGTATATTGCTTACTACGTATCTTTATTTGTTTACTACGTATCTTTATATTCTTGTTTTCCATTAGACAATGACTGTGATAACTCACTAACACGGATATTACACTACATGTATCACATATAACACTAACAATGTAAGTGTTAGGTTAGTCTAGATATTAGCCTATCCATTGGAATTGTCATATAGGCAACACAATGTACGCTGCTCCTCTTCATATATACATATATGTTACTGTGCGTTTATTGCCTTTTATAGCAATACAATCACGGCAGATGTTACTTAGTTGTTATCATCAAATATAACATTCTTGTAAGTATGAGGTAATTACCTATTGGCATTTGGAGAAGAGACGTATATTAGTGGAACACACAATCAAGATATGTGTACTATTTTCCCCTTTTATCTACATGTTACTGTTAGACGTTGTCTTTATAGCCAAGTCCCCAACGGGTGTTTGTAGAGCATAACTGTATTTGATAACAGGTACTATTGTGCAAGCTGTCACATACACACTCTAGTGAAAGTTTTGACGGGATAATCACTCGCATGTAACACTATGAAGACAGGCAGTTTGCATCACCGAATGTTCTTGTTACGATGATGACAACGATATCTCGTTCCCTAGGTTACCAATGACGTTGCTATATTCCTACAACCATCAAGCACATTTTGTATAATAAGGGCGTACCCCCAATTTGTCACATTACTGTTCACATTAATACATGCATTTTCTCGGGTTTTTCTATAGCCACTCTTTTACCCTCTCTTTTTTGGCGACTTTTCTGTCTTTTTTCTTATATGATGTATGTATTTTTTGGGAACTTATTCAAATGACGAAATTAACCAGAATATCTAGCGCCCTCGATTACAAACTATTCAATTCTTCGACTGTAGCCGTATCAATCTTGAATTGTCTTTTCCTTTCCTATTTCTTCTTCTTCTTCTTGTGTTCGGTCTGGCATCTCTCAAATATGATGCATGAGTCCACACCTAGCATGCACCCTGGAGATAACTTGACGGAAGCCAAGAAGTGACTTTCATGAAAGATATCTCCCAACAGACAGACTGAATTATGACAGCTACTTCGCTAATCCATCCAATTGATGATGAAAAGGAAAGAAAGGGGAAAGAAAGAAGTCTGTTCTCTCGAATGGAAGTTTGCCTTTTCTGGAACTGACAGCTGATTAAAGTTTCGACACGCACCAGCGAACTGATAGTGAGCATAAAGAGATAGCGAAAGAATTTTGGAAATGAGAACAATTCATTTTGAAAGTCTTAAAGGAGATACACCAAGTAAAATGAAGTTAAACTAAGACATAAAGTATAAAGTGTCTCGCTGTTACACATATATGTAAAATTCAGACTGCTGCAACACTATATCTAAACAGGTAGCAACTTTTCCATTACTAGCAAAACTATTATATATAATTAAAAAAAGATATCCTACACAAGTTTTAACAAGCTAGGGACAATTTTGTCTTTTGTATTTTCGTGGAACTGCTCCTCAAACAAACGACCGTTACAACTCGCTAACCTGATATAGGCTAAATTAATATTTACAAAGTCGCCTTCTAAACGAGGTCTCCTATGAGATATTAATAACCATGTAATCAGTTTTCCATATTTTTTAACGCTTTCTTTTCCGACAAAATTCTATCCAACTGATTCCATTTGGTGATTTTAGTGTGAATTTTAAATGACCTTAAGCCCTTTTGATAGGACAAGATTGATAACTCTTCACACATTACGTGCTCACAGCAACAGTATCTTTAAATTATAAAACAACAAAAAAATCTTGATTAATTATGGTCAAGCGCCTTCTTGTGAGCAAAGTGTCATTTTCCGAGCTACGTGAAGGTTGCATATCACACAAAACAACCGCAGTGGGATTTTATTTCTAAACTTAAAGTAGCGGGGTGTTTCTCATCAAAGCTTAACTACCAAACCGTATATAATCCTTCCCTGCACCTTGTGTGTGTCCTTTCCATGGATGAGTACACATCCTCCGGGCTTTTGAATTAAGTTATAAAAAAGTATTACTTTGTTAGCTAATTACTGCTGTTTTTTTTTTATTAAGTTTTATTCTGGTTAAATAGGAAAATTATTTTAAACGAATTTAAGGTTATCAAAGTTAGCCGCCATCTTCGTAATACTACAAGCACTTCACGCGCACTATACAATATTGCGTATTACAATTGCAGTACTAGTTATATCTGTCTTTGTGTACGAGAGGAGAAGAAAGTCAGATAGACCATATGCTGTGTTAAAAGCGAGTAACTCCCGATAACTCAGAGAATATCAATAGAATGCCCTGCAACAAATTGAGTGTATTGGTACCTGTCACATGTTGAGTATATATACGCTTATAACCTAACAACCATTGTATATGACTACATAACTCCTGAAGTAAAATTAATGCACGTAACACAATATTGAGCAACCGAAAACATGAAGTTTTAATTACATTATCTTCTCATTAACGTCAATATAGTCAGACCTTCATTAAGTTCTTGTATTATTCATTTGAGTTCAGTAGCCGTGACCCAAGCACCTTTTCTAGATTTGCTTAGCATAGCAAACCTACTTTCTGTGTGACTGAGTGCGTGGTTATGGCGATTACATTTAACGTTGGGAAAATCACAACGAATCGTCTAGGTAGCAACGTCCCTGGTGTGTATATATATATATACATATATATATATATATATATATATATATATACACACTTATACCTATAGAGTACATCAACTTACATCTCGGATATTTGCAATCGTTACATGTATTATATATCACTGATACACAAAACACATTTCGTTAATGCTTATTTGAATATTTAATGCCAATCATATTGGCGTTGATAACACGTACGTCCGTCAAGTATTTTGGAGAAACAACTTTTAAACCTTCCACAGTCCTCTTCGTCCATCATACTGCTTGTGTATAATAACCTCTTCTCGGGTAGAAGAGTTGAAACATTAGAAGACTTTACGAGAAGAGTCTTGGGTGATGTTGAGACCCTTTAAGGTGTACGTTTCGCCGGGATCAAACAGCAAACAACAATTGTATTCCAAACAAGGTCGATTGTTGGCAGCACAAAATCGAGTGAATTGATATTTTAGTAAGGCAGCGTGTAGACCTATAAATGCAAACTCAAAATTTCATAGTATTGTATATCAGGTGCCTTTCCGAGGTGAACTTAGTAAGTATTATAGAAATATAGGATACAATGTACTGTTTGCCTTTTATCTTTGACGATTTTTGGCGAATATACGAGGTTGTTATAGAAAAGTATTAAAGAAATAGCTACAAAGGTCAGTGTCTGGACAAAGAACTTAAGGGATCCCCCCCCCCCCTTTAGCCCAATACGCGGACACCCTAACCACTAGGCTGTGGATGCTGATTGTATG